>NC_083590.1:58385323-58387823 GCF_027579695.1 Neoarius graeffei
AATCATGTCAAAATTCATATTCTTTTATTGAAAAATTAAACTACATCATATTAAACTTTTATTATTTTATTAAACATATTAACAATTGAAAAGATAGTAATCACACTGGATTTTCAAAAAAAATCATCTGCGAAGTTATCAAATCTACGCTTATGCATGTTATTTTTTGACGGAAAAAAATGAAGTATTTTTAGTTTTTTTTCTCCTTATTTTACAAAACTCCATGCATATAAGAATGAAATAATCAGGTTTTTACAATACTTAATGGAAAATATCAAAGATCTTTCCAGAAAATGAGAATATAATTATTCAAGAAACAGGTGAAAAGATTCACGACCAAGAGCCAAGGTGATAACTTTTCTGTTATCACTTATGAACCGACATAACACAAGAATTCATTGTGAAGAAATCCTCATAACATAACAGTAGTAACTTACTATTAACATTAAGGATTGGAAACAGGACTCTGTGGAACAATACAATATTAAAACACGTGGGTTAGTATACTTATGCATGTTACTTTTGACGGACATAAATTACCAAAGATGAATTCATTGAAATGTACTCTAATTGCACTATAAGATCTGACTAGGGAAAGGGGAATATGAATATTTAAGTAACAGGAGAAATCTAAGACTAAAATTATACAGTAAAATTCATAAATGAAGACTACAACATGAGTATTGCACACAGCCAGAACTGTCTGATAGTAATATGCATGCACCATAAAGTAATAAATGAGACTTAAAATTTGGATTACAGCCATGGAAACATTTCTGGGCCATCAGTCTCTTCCTTTTTCCAACAAGTCCACTTAAGCTCTCTGAATCCAGAAGGAGACCTGTCTGACATGGTGACAAGTACACCCAAAACAAATTTTATTTATCTTCAATTGGGGGACGTCAAAATGTAATGTGCATAAGAAATGTCCGTCAGATTGTAATGTGCGACTTCCTGCTTCCGTCAGGGACCAACACATTCCACACAATCATTCACCCTCCCAGCAAATTCTTTCAGTTGCACTGGCGTCAATTTTTGTTTACATCCATTATGAAGTATTTCAGCCAGTTCCCCGATCGCTACGGTTCATTTTTAGTGAGTGAAGAACAAATCTATACTTACGTGCGTTACGTATTATGCACGTTAGCTTTCTTGACAGACTGCAAACACACGCTGCTCAGGCAGCCAGTTTCTCCATCTTCTCGGAAAGCGATGATGTCATCAAAACTTGTGGTAGTGTGGATTTCCTGGAGGTTTGTGTATCATGCAGTGCTATGCCGGTCGGAGATATACGATACAGTCTTGTGTACGTTATTTTCTGACAGACAGCGATCCTTTGATTTTACCATCGATGTATTTTGAAAACAGGCAGATTCCAAGGCGAGAATTAATTATAAATCAATTGGTGCTTTTATATTAAAGTGATTGATTACATATATTGTTCTATATTAATGTTTTTAGTTGGAATATTCTTATTCACAAGTTGATGTTGACTTCTGACGGACACAGTAACGTGCATAAGGGTCTTTTTTTAAAATGATTTTTACGTGTTTAGAAAATGTGCAGGCCCATTGTATGTGGTTTTTTAAACACTTCAGTAAACCTGTTTTATGGAGTGTAGTTGATTTAATTCCGACAATAAGTTGTATAGCAATCAAACCTTGTCGAAGTTGGTTAGTCAGAACTGTTACGGTCGGGTGTCTAAAATTCACCAACTTCAAAAAATTAATTCATGATTTTATTGGGAAAATATAGCTTGTGATATCTTAAGTTGTCAACATTATTTCTTAGAGCAATATTTTATTTAAACCAAAAAAATCCAATTTATGTTTAAAATAGTGGATGGAGATGATTTTTTATACGTGTCTCACCATTATTACCCATTAGCAAATTTTGACTCACATATATATATATACACACACACACACACACTATATGACACATTTTATATACACACACATTATATATATATATATATATATATATATATATATATATATATATATATATATAAAATGTGTGTGTATATAAAATGTGTCATAGATATAAAGTGTGTGTGTGTATATATATAAATAAGTGTGTGTGTGTGTATATACACACACACTATAAAGATATATTTACATACACTAATATATGTATGTGTATTTTATATACAAGTGTGTGTGTGTATATATATATATATATATATATATATATATATATATATATATATATATATATATATATATACACACACACTATATATATAGATAGATATATTTACATACACTAATATATCCCGGTCGGGGCAAAACCTCATCCAGTAAGGGTCCTTAGGCAAGACCCCTCATGATATATCAGCCTACCTCAGGAATGAGTGAAGACATAACTGATAGAGTCATACCGGCTCAGACGTCGCCTGGGTCAACAAGGTCTGCGTCAGTTGCTAGGGAACCAGGGCAAACTGATGAGAAATGGGCTACTGGAACAAGACATCGATGGACGAGGACAGAAAATATGG